>NC_026005.2:16704148-16723513 GCF_000442705.2 Elaeis guineensis | reverse complement strand
ACTCCCTTTGAATTTTAAATCAAACACCACTTAACCCATCCATATCCAGATGAAAGAAGAGGCAACCAAGGCTTTTTGGAATGAAAAAAATTAGGATTTATTTTCTTTTGTCACACATATGGGCACCCTTCACAAAGGGCTGATGTGTGGGAGGATATAGATCAACATAGGTTTTAAAATTCAAACTACTTTGAATTCAAAACTAATCCAACCTAATCCTATCACTAATGGGCAATAATAGGAGCTTTGTCATGAATTATTTAGTGCACAAATCAATTTGTGTGATGAAAGAAGGCGTGGAGAGAAAAGAGGCGCAAAGGGAGAGAGAGTTCCATTCATTTGGGACTCTAGGATTTAGCCAATTGAATTTCTTTCAAATCCATCCAATTAGATCTAAATAAAATATGATGATCTAATCTAATTAGGCTTCCATAATCTCAATTAAATCTAATTAAATAATAAATAATTGATCCATAGACTTGATCAAATCAGGATCAATTCTTCCTTATCGATTAGGTCATCTCATAATCTAATCAGATCTGACCTGATTGAATTCAATTCAATCAGATTTGATTCAGACTTTAATGCTCAATTAAATTAAGCTAATTAATGATCTAATCACTAACTAATCTTTCATAATGATAGAGTTTCAGTCTAGTGGATTTTTCAGATTAACCATCTGATCGGAATGTGTGTGACCCTATAGGTTCGAACCTAAGCCAGTAGTACAGGAACAGATTCTGATATCAATCGAAGTACTATCTAGCAATGGTATCCGACGTCCGAATAGATTGAATATATGTAAAGCAACACTCAAGAACCTACTTGGATACAGTTACTGTATAATTCATCTCTTTGATTCTTGATGCATGGATGACTTAGAGTTTAAACAGTCAACTCCTAACAGTACATCCATTATGTGTCTCAACCTAATAAATTCTGTGATTCCTCATAAGGATTGTCCTGTCTAAGATCTTACTAAATTAAAATAAAAAGTATTCTCTCCAATCCCTTGGAGTGGTCAATTCTATCTTGACTCATGCATCGACTTCACAAGTACCTAATTGTGTCCAGAAATCTTTCGATCTTGAATTAAAAATTTAAGTAGTCCGGCACTAAAGCACAGTAAGTTGCTTACAAATTACTGTGGTGATATCAGATCGGAGGAACACTTATACCTATATCTCTTCAGAATAACTCTTGACAATAGAGTGCTCCAGAATTGATCACATTTAGTGAAATATACTCTTAGATTTTACCTACATGCCATACCAGCGTATCCACGCTCCATAGTTAAGAGGACAACCAACTTATATGGCACATAACAACCTACACTTGATATGTCTATCCTCCTAGTAATAACATATCATTTGGTCACGAACTCATTTAAGAACTAAACGATAAATCCTTCTTTATTAATTTAAAATAGTCCTAAGGACTTTCATTATAACACGAAAGTTCGATATAGAAGATGTACAAGCTTATGATGAAAATTACTAAATAAATATTTTATTAATAATTAATTTATATATAATTATATCAAATAGCACAACCGTCAATAAGCTGATGATTAATTTTGAGACATATTTTTTAATAACTCCTACTTGTACTAAAGCTAATCAGTATAGTATCGTATATCCATTTTATTTTATGATTTTCGAACTTTTTACCACAATGGCTTTAGTGAATGGATCGATCAGATTCTCCTTTTCATCGATCTTCTGAAGATCAATGTCATCTCGATCTATGATATCTCAGACAAGGTGGTAGCGATACAGAATATGCTTCATTCGCTGATGTGCCTTGGACTCCTTTGCCTGAGCTATGACTCTAATACTGTTGCAATAAAGCAGAATTAGACCATCAATAAAGGATGCCACTCCAAGCTCGGTGATGAACTTTCTTAGCCATATAGCTTTTTTGCAGCATCAGATACCGTAATATACTCCGCTTCGCATATTGAGTTGGCCATAGTATGCTGCTTGAAATCTTTTCAGTAGACAGCTTCACCATTTAGGATAAAGATATATCTCGATATGCTCTTGCTATCATCATGATCTGACTTAAAATTGAAATCAATATATCCCATAAATTTCAAATCAGATTCTCCATAAACGAGCCATTGCTCCTTAGTATTTTTCAAATACTTAAAGATGATTTTTGCAACCCTCAAATGGTTCTCATCCGGATCTGATTGGTATTTGCTCACTACTCCTAGTGAGTATTGTTGAGAAATATATCCCAAATGCTAATCGTCAGCTTGTTAACGGTTGAGCAACCAAGTATTGTAATTGATTTGTTAATAAATAAAATATATTTTTGATATTTCATCATAAATTTTTCATCTTCTAATGAACTCCGTTGTTGTGATGAAGTCCTTAGGACTATTTAGGTTCGATAAAGAGAGGATTTATCAATTAGTCCTTAAAACTGTTCACAATCAAATGATAGGCTGTTAATAAGGACGACAGCTTCTATCGAGCATAGGTCGCTGTAGGCCATATGAGTTGGTTGTCCTCTTAACCAAGGAGTGTGGAGACACTGGTATGACATACAGGTGAGATGTAAGGGTACATCATTATGGAACGTGACCAACTCCAGAGTATTCTGCTGTCGAGAATATCTCTGATGAGATATAGGTATAAGTGTCCCTTAGATCTAAGATCGTCTTAGTGACTTGCAAGCAACTCACTGTGCTTTGGTACTGGATTAACTGAATTTTTAATTCAGTAATGGAAGGCTTCTAGGTATAGTCAAGTACTTGTAAAGTTGGAGTGTGATCAAGATGGGATTGACCACTCCAAGAGTTGGAGAAGAATGAGTCGTCGTATTTCAATTTAGCAAAACCATGACCAGGATAATCCATCAGATGGATTTGATATTTTGAAATATAATGTAGACAACCTGATCAGAGTTGACAGTTGAACTCTGAGGTGCCCTATGAGCATTTTGATCAAGGAAATGAATTATATGAAAACTATATCCGCATGGGTTCTAAGAATGTTGTTCTACATATTCGATCTATCCGGCCATCGGATACCATTGCTAGATGGTCACTTCGATTAATACAGAAATTTATTTCTGTGCTACCGACTTAGGTTCAGATCTATGAGGTCACACACATTAGAGTTCACGATCCGATTGGATGGTTGATCAACGATTAAGAACTGTTCTAGTGTTAAACGATCAATACGATTGATATTTAACCTAGTGCAAGTGTTGCAGGAGGATCGATTAGCAATTCGATTGCTAATTGGCTTAATTTGATTAAGCCAATAGACTAAGATTAAGTCTAATTGAATATGATTTAATTAGATTTTGTTTGAGCTTGATTGGATCAAGTTCAATTAGTTTATTGGATAAGCCAAGTGCAAGAAAAAACTAATCCTAGTTCAATTAGGATTTGGGTCAACCTAATTTCTAATTTGATTAGAAAATTAAATCAGATTTAAATCTAATTTAATCTGATTAAATTAGGTTATTAATTGGGTTAAGACCTATTTTAATTAGGTTGATTTAATTTTAGTTTGATTTAGTTTGAGAAACCAAATTGGAACAAGTCATAGATTGAATCCTAGTAAGACTAGGATTCCACCTTGCACCACTTTAGCCCCCCACGCCCACTCTCTCTTATCCCACGCCCACTCTCTCTTATTTTGTGTGACAAAACTCTCTCTCCCAGGTCTTTACATATGCCCAAAACTCTCCTCTCTTTCTCTCTTACATGGAATGTGGTTGTGGACCAAGTCAAAGTAGGAATTAGTTTGGATTTCAAATTTTATGAGATAGAAGTTTAGAAAACCAAAACTCTTTTCTTATGGCACTGATTTTATCCAGATTTTTTTTGAGATTTTTATGGCTTTTATGACACATAATATGCGCCCTTTGCTGGTGGTCCACGACAGAAAAAGGAGGGGACGCCCAAGAGTTGGGTGCCCCTTGTCTTGCCTTGTTTGGATAATCATTGACTAGATATTTGACCTAGATAAGAACTCTTCATATCTCTCTATTTAAAATTAATTTTTTTATGAAATTTTTGTGAAATATAGAGCATTGAGAGACCTTTGGGGTGCCCAAAAATCAAGAAGAAAGAGTCTTGGGACATTGAGATCTAATAGACATAAAACTAAGTGTCTGGGTTAGAGCAAAGAGAAGAAGAAGAGGGTTTTCTTCTAGAGTTGCTGGGTTCATCTCTTTCCTTCCTCCATCTGTAAGCTTTCTAAGAGTGTCTCATCTAAAACTTTTTCTCCTACTTCTCATCTTTGGCAGAGTTCAAATCAAAAAGAAAGAGGTATCTGATCGACCATCGAAGAAGGATCAGCACAGTACTAACATACTGTGCTGATTTTCTAGACCAGAACTTCTGATCGTAATTCGTGGGCTCGTGTGGATGACTCCTAGAGGCCGGATGCATGTGTGGCTTACAACATTATCTTCAAGCCCGGATCAGCAAAGTTAGAACATCTAATTTGCAAGGTAATAGATCTGATCTATTATATTTTACATACATTAGATGTAGTATAGAAACATGTTGATATGATCAACATGTAGTTCTTACTTTTTATATTTTAATTTTTGATTTAATATCATGTAATAATCATGTAATAGAATCTTAGATCTAGAGATTCTCTAATTTTATAAAATAAATTTTTGATTTATTTTAGTCTTCCACTATTTGATCTTGAAAAAATTTTAAGATCTAACCTTGAAACCCTAGATCTGGTTCTTTCAATTGGTATCAGAGCCTAGGTTGTTTATTACATGATTATTTATACATGCTTAGATTATTTCTTAGATTAGATCTAATTTATAATCTGATTATTAAATATAAAATTAAAATTTTTAGATCAATTACAAACTGTAGGTTGTCCTGCTGTAAGGTTTACCCCTTACAGTACAAAGGTTGTCCTAGTTCGTGTAGATCTATCTTTAATCATAAATTTGTTAGATGTGATCTAGATTAAATTTATGATTTATTAGATTTAAAAGGTGTTTAAATCTAAAATAAAATCTCTTTCTTAATAATTCTCGCACAAAGAACCATCATATATTTGTCTGAAAAATTTACGCAGTTTAAAGTTAAAATTATTTCAATTACATGAACCTGTTTAGATTAGATCTAAAGTAGTTTCATACTCATTTCACTTACATTTTGATTATGAATCTAACATGCTACTTGATTGGTAGAACCATGTTGTAAAATATTTTATAAATATAAAAATTATTTTTAAAAAAACCGAACCCCAACCCTCAGCCCAAAACTTAATTGAGAATTAAGAAGTTGTTTGATTAGGTTCTAGGATTGTGAATTGAAGAACCTAAGACACAAACCATAACACATTGGGTTAATGGGTTAATAGGAATTAGGTCTATTAATTGGGTTAGACCTAAGGTTAGATTAAAGATGGACTTAATTAGAGAATTGACTAAATCTAATCAATTGTTGTTTTAGATTAGGTCAAAGATTCTCTAGATCAATTATAATAGTTGTAGTTGGTCAAGTCCATGTCTTTAACGAGAACCAAATGGATTTGATTCTTGGCTAAGCGATCTAACACGAACTATTAGGTTGATCTAATCGAAACTAATTAAACTAGTTGGTGTCTAAGATAAATCAGATCAGTGGTTTTTAGTTGGCAGTCCGCTTATCTGGCCATTTCTGATGGTGTCTAAGACAAGCTTTGGCAAACCCTCCCATCGATCGAACTTACCTGGCCTCTTGGTGAAATTATATTTTGATCGGATCAGTTGACTATTCGAGCTGACCCGTATCAGCTAGGGGAATCAGTGTGACTAATTTAGGTGCTCCTAGACCAGCCCTTTTAATGGTCTCCCATAAGCTAACTTGGTGAAGCTAGTGGAAGGATCATGATAAGCTGGTTCATCTGACCTCATCCTCTAAATCAATTAAATTCTCTAAAATTATTAGGTCCTTAAAATAAAATAGTGTAGCGAAATTCAGTACAGGGGCAAAATGATAATTTTAAAATTTTTTCAAAATTACTATTTTACAGCAGAATTATTAATTAATCTCATTAATTAATACTAATTAATCTTACACTAGGATCTAAATATGATACAATAGCATACATTTAAATTTGAAATTCAAATTTGAAACAGTAAACCTTTTACTGTACTGTGTTCAGAACACATCACCTTTTGCGGGTAGTCGATCATCACAATCTGATCACCGTCGGGGGGCTCTGATCATCACATCACAGTCATATTAGTATCTGGCCTCTGCGGATCGTCCACACGAAGCTTCCGTCTGATCGGCTCCTCACGAATGCTGGTTCGTGATTTCACCCTTTTGATGGCTGATGTTGATTGAACTCCTTCGATCAATGTGTGCCGACTCCTCGGATACTCCAGATCATCTGCACGATTGGTTGAGAGGCTGATGGATCTCTCCCTGAAATTTGATAGACTCACGACACTCGTGGCACACAAATCTCACTTCCCGAACCCTAGGTAGAAACCCTAAGATACACACCGAAAAACCCTGCGCCCAATTTTCTTTCTTTTCTTTCTTTTCTGTCGGAAGGTTTTGGACCTTCACCTCATGCACAAGGCTTCCTCACACCCCACTTTCTTTCTTAGAATTTTTCTACGCACGCCCCAGCTCCCTATCTCTTTTAAAATAGTTCAAAACGTGTCTTATCCGCGTGAGAGGATAAAGACAAGTGGTTACACATTTGAATTCAAATCAAATTTGAATTCAAATGAAAACCAACTCATCCCTATCCACTTGTGGCATGAGAAGAGAAGGGCGTGGACTCTTTATGTGTGAAAAGGTTTCATGAGAAATTTTTTCTCGTGTGAATTATGTGGCGCACAAGATGGATAAGCTTGAAGGCAAAAGAGATAAGTTATCCATTCAAATTCAAACACGCTTTGAATTTGAATGGTTAACTAATCAGCTTTATCCATTCATATGATGCACAAAAGTGGGCATGAAAAGGGCTTTATGTGAGAAAAAATTCATGAGAAGTTTCTTCTCGTGAATTCAAATGGGCGTAGAGATTTAAGGTGGTGCAGGGATTCAAATTCGAATGGTGGTTTGATCTTAATTGAACCAACCTAATCAAAATAGGTTAAGCACAATTAGACTAAATTAAACCCAACTTAATTAGGCTTAATTAGGCTCAATAAAATTCTAATCAAATCAAAAATTGACTAAGTCCAACCCCTGATCAAATCAGGGACCAAACCATCTCGATGATTAGGTCAACTCTTAACCTAATCGGGTCAAACCCAACTGAATCCAATTCAATTGGACTTGATCAAAAAATAATTACTCAATCAAATTGAGTTAATTAGTGATCAAATCACTAATAAAATCTCTCATAATTATTGAGTCCAAATTCGATGGGCAATCGGGTATCAAAGTCCATCAATATGAAACCTTGATCGAAGAGTTCAAATTTCAAATTCAAAATTTGAAATTCAAAATTTTGACCTCGGTACCCAAAATGTGTGGAACTCATGATCAGAGAATCCTAATTCTCAATCATAGAGTTTCAAACACATAAGACTCATAATCAGCCATCAGATCAGAAAGGAACCTCTAATGTGTGTGACCCCGCAGGTTCGAACCTAAGCCAGTAGCACAGGAATCAATTCCTGTACTAATCGAAGTGACCATCTAGCAATGGTACCGGATGACCGGATAGGTCGAATAGTCGCAATCGCAACATTCAGAACCTACGTGAATATGGTTACCGTATAATTCATCCCTTTTGACCCTTGTGTTTAGAATGACTCAGGGTTAAACTGTCAACCCTGATGAGATCATCTGAATCATGCTCAACTCAATTAGTCCTGTGACTCCTCACTAGGACTACCCTGACCAAGATTTTGCTTAATTGAAACACGACTGTACACAGCTCCTAAACTGGAGTGGTCAATCCCATCTTGACACACGCACCGATAAGTCAAGTACTTGACTACACCCAGTAGCCTTCCGTCACTGAATTAGAAATTCAGGTAGTCCAATGCCTAAGTACAGTGAGTTGCTTGCAAGTCACCATGGCGGTCTCAGGTCGGAGGGACATTTATACCCATATCCCATCGGAGCAAATCTTGACAGCAGAAATAGCTCCGGAGTCGGTCACGTTCAGTGCAGATGTACTATTACATCTCACCTGTATGCCATACTAGTGTCTCCACACTCTTTGGTTATGAGAACAACCAACCCATATGGCACACAACGACCTATACTCGATAAATATTATCATCCTTGGTAACAACGTATCATTTGATCGCGAACAGGTTTAAGGACTAAGCGACAAATCCTCCTTTGTCGAGTCTAAATAGTCCTAAGAACTTCACCACAACACAGGAGTTCATTAGAAGATGAAACATTTGTGATGAAAAAATACTAAAATAATTTTTATTTATTTATAATTTATGTACTAATACAAAAGAAGCACAACCGTCAACAGGCTGACGATTGGCTTTGGGATACTATTCCCAACAATCTTCCATTTGGCCTAAAGCCAATCGGTGCAGTATCTAATACCCATCTTCGACTTGTAGTCGTCGAACTCCTTCACCGCAATGGCTTTAGTGAATGGGTCAGTCAGGTTCTCCTTTCCGTCGATCTTTTGAAGGTCGACGTCACCTCGATCCACGATCTCCCAGATGAGATGGTAGCGGCGCAGAATATGCTTTGTCCACTGATGTGCCTTCAGTTCCTTCGCCTGAGCAATGGCTCCAGAGCTGTCACAATAGAGCAAAACTGGACCAACAAGGGAGGGTGCTACTCCGAGCTCGGTGATGAATTTTCTCAGCCACACCGCTTCTTTGGCAGCATATGATGCAGCAATATACTCTGCCTCGCATACTGAATCAGCCACAGTGTGCTGCTTGGAACTCTTCCAGCAGACAGCCCCACCATTAAGGATAAAAATAAATCCTGACACACTCTTGCTGTCATCACGATCAGACTGAAAACTAGAGTCTGTAAACCCTATAAGTCTCAAGTCTGATTCACCATATACAAGCCACTGGTCCTTAGTATTTCTTAAATACTTCAGGATGGTTTTAACAACCTTCCAGTGATTCTCTCCTGGATCAGATTGATATCTACTCACTACCCCTAGTGAGTATGCCACATCTGGTCGTGTACATGTCATGGTGTACATGATAGATTCTATTGCCGAAGCATATGGAATCCTACCCATACGCTCTCTCTCTTGAGGTGTTGTCAGACAATCTCTTTTCGAGAGAGAAATTCCATGACCTATCGGTAGATAGCCTTTCTTAGAATTCTCCATGCTGAACCTTTTCAGCATAGTATCAATGTATGTGGATTGGGATAAGCCAAGCAACTTTTTGGATCTATCCCTATAGATCCTCATCCCTAGGATGTAAGAAGCTTCTCTCAGATCCTTCATGGAGAACTGTGACGACAGCCAAATCTTTATTCCCTGTAATGCAGGGACATCATTCCCGATTAAGAGAATGTCATCCATATACAATACAAGAAATACTACTACTGGACCATTAGCCCACTTATAAATGCAGGGCTCTTCTCCGTTCTTAACGAAGCCATACGTTTTGATTGTCCTATCAAAATGTATGTTCCAACTCTGAGATGCCTGCTTAAGTCCATAAATGGACCTTTGTAGCTTGCATACCTTAGACTCATCTGTGGATGTGAACCCTTCAGGTTGTATCATATACACCTCTTCGTCCAGCTCTCCATTTAGGAAAGCTATTTTCACATCCATCTGCCAGATTTCATAGTCTAGATGGGCAGCTATCGCAAGCATAATCCGAATGAATTTGAGCATTGCCACAGGAGAAAACGTCTCATCATAGTCTATACCATAACGTTGACGATATCCCTTGGCAACCAGACGAGCTTTATAGGTCTCCACCTTTCCGTCTACGCTCCTCTTCCTCTTGAAGACCCACTTACACCCTATGGGTTTCACTCCTTCGGGTGAGTCAACCAATGTCCACACATCGTTGACCTTCATGGACTCTATTTCGGATTTTATGGCCTCTTGCCATTTCTCAGAGTCAGGTCTCTGTATTGCATCCATGTAGGTGATCGGATCCTCATCATTTTCATCAAGTTCGACAGGATCGCCATCCCGGACCAAGAAACCATAGTATCTGTCCGGTTGATGTGGTACTCTACTAGACCGCCTTAAGGGTGCATAATCAATGGGCTCCGGATCTAATCTAATCAAATCCGGTTCAGGTTCAGTAACATGTATCAATTTTTTCACCTGTCGAACTTCGTCAAGTTCGACTTTAGAGGCAACAGTTCCTTCACTAAGAAACTTCTTTTCTAAAAAGATTGTCTTAAGGCTGACAAACACCTTTTGCTCATCAGCAAGGTAGAAATAATACCCTTTGATCTTTTTTGGGTACTTTATAAAATTATACTTGTCAGACCTAGGTCCAAGCTTGTCTGTAATTAAACGTTTAACATAAGCCGGACACCTCCAAACCCTATGGTGCGAGAGTACTGGCTTACGTCCTATCCATATCTCATATGGCATTTTGGCTACAGACTTACTCAGAACTCTATTTAGAAGGTAACAAGCCGATTCGAGTGCATATCCCCAGAGGAAGATCGGCAGACCAGCAAACCCCATCATGGATCGAACCATATCCAATAAGGTCCGATTCCTCCTTTCAGACACATCATTATGCTGTGGTGTTTCAGGAGGAGTCCACTGAGAGAGAATCCCATTCTCTCCTAGATACGTCAGAAACTCATTGGAAAGGTATTCACCTCCTCGATCAGATCGAAGAATTTTAATACACTTTTCAGTTTATTTTTCTATCTCATTTCGGAATAGTTTGAACATTTCAAATGACTCCGACTTATGCTTCATTAAGTAGACATACCCATACCTCGATAGATCGTCTGTGAAGGTTATGAAGTAGAAATATCCACTTCTTATACTTGAGCTCATAGGTCCACATACATCAGAATGTACCATATTCAAGAGTTCACTGGCTCGCTCACCTTTTTCAATAAAAGATGACTTGGTCATCTTTCCAAGAAGACAAAACTCACAGGTTGGAAGTGATTCACAATCACCAAGTTCAAGAATTCCTTCTTGAGCCAACCTGTTTATCCTGTTCTTATTGATACGACCTAACCTACAGTGCCAAAGGTAAACTTCTGACACATTATCTATTCTAGAGCGTTTACCGAAGTTTTGAACCACATTAACAGGCTGTGATAGTAAGTAAATTCTATTATTTAATTGTCCAACAAACATTGTAACACCATTCAAAATGATATTGCAAATATTTTTTTTTATTAAAAAATCATAACCGTACATGGCCAAAAGGCCTACAGAAATAATATTTAATAAAAAGCTTGGACAATAATGACATTCACTCAGAATTACATTACGAGAATTGATTACAAGACTCATGATTCCTAAAGCTAGAACTGAAACTTTGCTTCTATCTCCAACGTTCAGGAACCTCTCGCCTTCATCAAATCTCCTACTGACCTGCAGACCCTGCATCGAATTACAAATATGATAAGGGCTTTCGGTATCCAATACCCAGGCAGTAGTATCATAAATGAAAAAGTTGCAAGGAGTTATCATATAATTACCTTGCTTCTTCTTTGGCCTGTTCGGGTCTAGGGAGGCAATGTATTGAGGACAGTTCCTCTTCCAATGCCCCTGCTTCTTGCAAAAGAAGTACTCCGCCTGGCTCTGGTCGGGCTTGCGCTTCTTGGTCTGACCTTGTGCAACCGTCCCAGCATAAGGCTGCACCTTCTTGTTCTTCTTCCCTTTCCCAAAGGGTCAACGACGAGAAGAAGATCCTCCCACTACATTCACCGACTCCTTATGGAGCTGGTGATCCTTCTCAAAGTTCTGCAGCAACCCCAACAACCCGTGGTAGTTTACTGCAGGCTTTGTCATTCGAAAATGAGTAAGGAATGGAGGAAGGACTTGGGCAAAGAATTAAGGATCGCATCCTTACCGAGCTGCTCGTGCAGAGGAAAACTCAATTTGCTCAGGCGCTCAATCATCTCGATCATGTACAGTACATGATAAGTGACTGAGGCCCCATCCCTCATCCGAGCATTGAAAATGACACAACTAGTTTTGTGCCTTTCAACGTCGTCAGGCGTGCCAAAGAAGTCGTTCAACATTTGAAGCATCTCCTATGGCTGGGCGTTCTCAAACCTGCGGCTGAACTCGTCATTCATTGCTGCCAGCATAATACATCGGATAGTGGTGCGGTCATTGAGCCACTTCTGGTAAGTGTCTCGGATCGCCTTACTAGCGTTCGGAGCTGGCTCCTCAGGTGCTAGATCCATTACTACATAAAGGATCCGCTCATGCACAAGGATGATTTTCAATTTTCGATACCAGCTATCGAAATTAGGTCCCATGAGCTTGTCATTATCTAATAATGATCGGAGCGACAGGATAGTGGCCATAGCTGTATAAAGGAAAATCAAACCTCTATTAGTACATAAATTAATACTAAAGACTTAGATTTTAGTCTAAAATTTTTTCCAATATTTTTACAAACTGGTAGCCTCAACCTCCAATTCGAGGAATTACTTTAATTCCTTAATGGGTACTAGAATCCACACAGACTACACACGAGCCTAACTTTGGTTGGTCAACCCATGTGCATCTATGGGTAGGTTCTTAACCAATTATTTCTCTAAACAACTTCTAGTAATTGATTTTACCCCAGAACCTAATCAGTAGGCTTTGGCCTCCACTGAAAAGATCTGGTTAAGTCCAACCATTAACATGACTTAATTTGGTGAATCGGACTAATAAATGATCAGGCCCGACTTTGGCCGGCCAACTTAACCACCATCAGAAAGACTCAACCAAATTATCATATTATGAATGATAATTCCATTAGCCAATGAGCACCAGGCCTTTGGGCCTCCAATGATCATTGAACTAATGGACTCATTATCACTCACTTAATGGGAGGCATTGACTTAGTTATCATTATAACTTAATCATTTTAGGGACCTAATAATTTTTGAGGATTTTATTAAAGGATAGTAGAGAAGAAATCATCCAGCCAATTTCAATCCTCCCACTGACTTCACCAAGTCAGATTAAAAAAGATTTAATTAAAGCTGGTATTAGGAGCACCTAAATCAGTCATACTAATTTACCTAATGACATGGGTGAGCTCTAATCATTAAGTGATCTAATCAAAATCTAACTTACCAGATTAGCCAGGTAAGTGAGATCAATGGTGGGGATTTGCCATTAACTCGTCAATGATCGAATCAATGTGAGTAGCTCCCACTTAAGAATCACTGGTCAAAACTGCCGAACTTACCTTAGACACCAACCGGTTCATTAGTTTTAATTTTGATCAACTTCGTAAATAGGGCTCCACCGCGTAGCCATGAATTAAGTCCATCTTGGTCTAGTTAAAGACATGGACCCATTCAATTACAACTAGTGAAGTTGAGTCTAGAGTATCCTTGACCTAATTTAATTCAACTTTTGATTAGATTTGATCAATTACTCTATTTAGTCCATGTTTTAAGCTAACCTTAGGTCTAACCCAATTATGGACCTAATTCATCTAACCTATTGACCCACAAGTTTATACAATTATCTTAGGTCTTAATTCATAATTCTAGACCTACTAGACAATACTTAATTCTTTTAATTAAGTACTTGGGCTGATGGGTCAGGGTTTGGCATTTCGAAAATAATTTTCAAATTTTGAAAGATTTTATTTTCTGTTCACCAAATGTGTTGACTCATTTCACAAACAGGTCAGCACAATTCATAAACAGCAATCCTATTGCTCATTTCATAACAGAAAATAATTCAAAATAAATCATGAATTTTTTTTAGATCTAATCTAACACATTCATGATAAATTTTATAATTAAGTCCTTTCGCTGCTTCATCGGCATGGGATATAATTGCATCGACACCCCTACCGTCATAGGAGACCCCATCGAATGGGAAGAGAGGGCCTTTAAACCCTACTTTTCTTCTATGACCGAACGGCCATGGGAACCAACCCAATTAGATTACTTGCTACTTAGATCAAGTATATCTAAATATACCAATTTCAAAATTTAAATTTTGAATTTTAAATTTTAAATTTTAAATTTTAAATTTCAAATTTTAAATTTTAAATTTGAGATTTCAACCAAATTTCAAATTTCGAATTTCCAATCTTTGAATTTTAAATTTTGAATTTTAAATTTCAAATTTCAAATTTTAAATTTTAAATTTTAAATTTTAAATTTTAAATTTGAGATTTCAACTAAATTTTAAATTTTGAATTTTCAATCTTTGAATTTTAAATTTTGAATTTTGAATTTTAAATTTTAAATTAATTTAAATTAAAATTTCAAATTTCAAATTTTAAATTTTAAATTTCAGATTTTAAAATTTAAATTTCAAATTTTGAATTTTAAATTTAAACTTATAGATTACACCTTAATCTACGCATGCATATGTATATCATATTCTAGAACCATGCTCTGATACCATTTTTAGCGAAAATTCAGTACAGGGGCAAAATGATAATTTTAAATTTTTTTTAAAATTACTATTTTATAGTGAAATTATTAATTAATCTCATTAATTAATATTAATTAACTTTATACTAGAATCTAAATATGATACAACAATATGCATTTAAATTTGAAATTCAAATTTGAAACAGTAAATCTTTTACTGTACTGTGTTCAGAACACATCACCTTTTGTGGGTAGTCGATCACCACAATCTAATCACCGTCAGAGGGCTCTGATCGTCATGTCATAGTCACACTAGTATCTGACCTCTGCGGATCATCCACACGAAACTCCCATCTGATCGGCTCCTCACGAATGCTAGTTCGTGATTTCACCCTTTTGATGGTTGATATTGATCGAACTCCTTTGATCGATGTGTGCCAACTCTTCGGATACTCTGGATCATCTGCACGATTGGCTGAGAGACTGATGGATCTCTCCCTAAAATTTGGTGGACTCACGACACTCGTGGCACACAAATCTCACTTCCCGAACCCTAAGTAGAAACCCTAGGATACACACCGAAAAACCCTGCGCCCAATTTTCTTTCTTTTCTTTCTTTTTGTCTCGGAAGGTTTTGGACCTTCACCTCATGCACAAGGCTTCCTTACGCCCCACTTTCTTTCTCAAAATTTTTCTACGCATGCCCCAGCTCCCTATCTCTTTTAAAACAGTTCAAAATGTGTCTTATCCACGTGAGAGGATAAAGACAAGTGGTTACACATTTGAATTCAAATCAAATTTAAATTCAAATGAAAACCAACTCATCCCTATCTACTTGTGGCGTGAGAAGAGAAGGGCGTGGACTCTTTGTGCGTGGAAATATTTCATGAGAAACTTTTTCTCGTGTGAATTATGTGGCGCACAAGATGGATTAGCTTGAAGGCAAAAGAGATAAGTTATCCATTCAAATTCAAACACGCTTTGAATTTGAATGGTTAACTAATCAGCTTTATCCATCCATATGGTGCATAAAAGTGGGCGTGAGAAGGGCTTTGCGTGAGAAAAAATTCATGAGAAGTTTCTTCTCGTGAATTCAAATGGGCGCAGAGATTTAACGTGGTGCAGGGATTCAAATTCGAATGGTGGTTTGATCTTAATTGAACCAACCTAATCAAAATAGGTTAAGCACAATTAGACTAAGTTAAACCTAACTTAATTAGGCTTAATTAGGCTCAATAAAATCTTAATCAAATCAAAAATTGACTAAGCCCAACCCCTGATCAAATCAGGGACCAAACCATCTCGACGATTAGGTCAACTCTTAACCTAATCGGGTCAAACCCAACTGAATTCAATTCAATTGGACTTGATCCAAAATAATTACTCAATCAAATTAAGTTAATTAGTGATCAAATCACTAATAAAACCTCTCATAATTATTGAGTCCAAATCTGATGGCAATCGGGTATCAAAGTCCATCAATATGAACCTTGATCGAAGAGTTCAAATTTCAAATTCAAAATTTGAAATTCAAAATTTTGACCCCGGTACCCAAAATGTGTGGAACTCATGATCAGAGAATCCTAATTCTCAATCATAGAGTTTCAAACATATAAGACTCATAATCAACCATCAGATCAGAAAGGAACCTCTAATGTGCGTGACCCCACAGGTTCGAACCTAAGCCGGTAGCACAGAAACCAATTCCTGTACTAATCGAATGACCATCTAGCAATGATACCCGACGATCGGATAGGTCGAATAGTCACAATCACAACATTCAGAACCTACGTGAATATGGTTACCGTATAATTCATCCCTTTTGACCCCTGTGTTTAGGACGACTCAGGGTTAAACTGTCAATCCTGATGAGATCATCCGAATCGTGCTCAACTCAATTAGTCCTGTGACTCCTCACTAGGTCTACCCTGGCCAAGGTTTTACTAAATTGAAACACGACTGTACACAGCTCCTAAACTGGAGTGGTCAATCCCATCTTGACATACGCACCGACAAGTCAAGTACTTGACTACACCCAGCAGCCTTCCGTCACTGAATTAAAAATTCAGGTAGTCCAGTGCCTAAGTACAGTGAGTTGCTTGCAAGTCACCGTGGCGGTCTTAGGTCGGAGGGACATTTATACCCATATTCCATTGGAGCAAATCTTGACAGCAGAAATAGCTCCGGAGTCGGTCACGTTCAGTGCAGATGTACCATTACATCTCACCTGTATGCCATACCAGTGTCTTCACACTCTTTGGTTATGAGGACAACCAACCCATATGGCACACAACGACCTATGCTCAATAAACATTATCATCCTTGGTAACAACATATCATTTGGTCGCGAACAGGTTTAAGGACTAAGCGACAAATCCTCCTTTGTCGAATCTAAATCGTCCTAAGGACTTCACCACAACACAGGAGTTCATTAGAAGATGAAACATTTGTGATGAAAAAATACCAAAATAACTTTTATTTATTTATAATTCATGTACTAATACAAAAGGAGCACAACCGTCAACAGGCTGACGATTGGCTTTGTGACTGATTTAGGTGCTCCTAGACCAGCCCTTTTAATGGTCTCCCTTAAGCTGACTTGGTGAAGCTAGTGGAAGGATCATGATAAGCTGGTTCATCTGACCTCATCCTCTAAATCAATTAAATTTTTTAAAATTATTAGGTCCTTAAAATAAAATAGTTATGGTGATAACTAGATCATAGCCTCCCATTAAGTGGATGATAGTGGGTCCATCAGTTGGATAATCATTGGAGGCCCAAAGGTTTGGTGCTTATCGGCTGATGAAATTGTCATTCATAATATAATTTTTTAACTGTATCTTTCTAAATGGTGGATAGGTTAGCCAACCAAAATTAGACCTAATCATTCATTGGCTAGATGGGCCAAGTATGGTCATGTTAATAGTTGGACCTAACCAGACCTTTTCAGTAGAGGCCAAAGCCTACTGATTAGGAATTGGGGCAAAAATAAAATTATTAAAAATTGTTTAAAGAAATAATTGGTTATGAACTTATCCTTAGATGTACATGGGTTGGCAACCAAAGTTGGACTTGTGTGCAGTCTAAATGGATTCTAGTACCCACTAAGGAATTAGGGTAATTCTTCGAATTAGAGGTAGAGGCTACCAATTCGAATAAAATAGTAGAAGAAACCTTTTGATTAAAGTCCAAATCTTTAGGTTTAATGAATCAATTACTTATTGGGTTATGATTTTTTCTTGTACAAATATGGCCACTTCCTATCGCTTCGATCATTATTGGACAATGATAAGTTGGTGGATCCAACTTCGATAGCTGGTACCAAAAGTTGAAGATAGTCCTGAAGCATGAACGAATCCTATATGTGATAACGGATCCTGCACCTGAGGAGCCAGCTGCCAATGCACATGGAACAGTCAGAGACACTTACCAGAAGTGGCTCAGTGACTGGACCATGGTGCGCTGCATCATGCTGGCTGCCATGAGCGACGAGTTCAATCATAGATTTTAAGATAACTCAGCCAAAAGACATGCTTCAAGTGTTGGAGGATGCCTTTGGCACACTCGATGACGTGGAGAGGCACAAGACTAGTTATGCCATCTTCAATGCTAAAATGCAGGATGGTGCCTCTGTCACTGATCATGTATTGTACATGATTAAGCTGATGGAGCGTTTGAGCAAGCTCGACTTTTTCTTGCATGAGCAGCTTGGGAAAGATGCAATACTGAACTTGCTGTTCAAGTCTTATCTCCCATTCCTCACTCATTATAGAATGATAAAGCCTGAAGTAAACTACCACGGGTTACTGGGGTTGCTTCAAAACTTTGAGAAGGATCACCAACTCCACAAGGAGTCGGTGAACTTAGTGGGAGGTTTATCTTCTGATTCTCGATCCTTTAAGAAAGGAAAGAAAAATAAGATGAAGAAAGTGAAGAAGGTGCAAGTTCAGGCTGGGACATCAGTGCAGGGCCAGACCAGAAAGATCAAGTCTGATAAGAGTGAAGCTGAATGCTTCTTTTGCAAGAAGCGGGAGCACTGGAAGAAGAACTGTCCTCAGTACATTGCCTCCCTAGATCCGAACAGGTAGAGAAAGAAGTAAGTTATTGCTGGGCAAGATATTTATATGATAACTCCTGCAATTTCTCTATTTGTGATATTGCTGACTGGATATTGGATACTGGTAGCCCTTTCCATATTTACAATTCATTGCAGGGGTTGCAGATCAATAAGAGATTCGAGCAAGGTGAGAGGTTTCTGAATGTTGGAGATGGAAGACCAGTTCCAGTTCTAGCATTAGAAATCTTGAAATTTGTATTTGAGTCCCAAACCATTGTCTTAATGATTGTCATTTCTGTCTCAGTTTCTTTTTAAATGTCATTTCTGTAGGCCTTCTGATCAAAAATGATTATGAAATTTTAATAAAGAAACAAGTTTGTAATATCATTACGAATGGTGTTACTATTTTTTGTGGATATTTGAAATGATGTGTATATATTATCACAACCTGTTAACATAGTCTATTCCACGGCAAGCACCCTAGATTAGATAGTGTATCAGATATCTACTTATGGCACTGTAGGCTAGGTCATATAAACAAGAATAGGATAAACAAATTGACTCAAGAGGGAATCCTCGAAGTCAGTGATTGGAATCACTTCCAACCTGTGAGTCCTGTCTTCTTGGTAAAATGACCAAGTCACCTTTTTATTGAAAAAGGTAAGAGAGCTACTGAGCTCTTGGACTAGTACATATTGATGTATGCAGGCCCATGAGCACAAGTGCTAGAGGTGGATATTTCTATTTTATCACTTTCACGGATGATCTATCTCGATATGGATATATCTATCTGATGAACATAAGTCGGATTCATTTGAAATGTTCAAACGATTCTGAAGTGAAGTAG